>NC_133325.1:173490483-173527983 GCF_042186555.1 Aquarana catesbeiana | reverse complement strand
ATTAATAAACATCAACAGATTTCAGTTGTGCCCCACCAGGCTGGCCCCCCATGGACAATGTGCCTGTATGCTGAGTTCAACCCCCCCATCCCTGCATTCAGTGCACTGATGGGCACTGATTGGCAGCACTGATGGCCACTGGTTGGCAGCACTGATGGCCACTGCTAGGCTACACTGGTTGATGGCACTGATAGGCACTGCTTGGAGGCACTACTTGGCACTTATGGGCAGCACTAATAGGTGGCACTGAGTGGAAGCACTGGCACTGATAGACAGCACTGATGGGCACTGATTGGTGGCATTGGTTTGCACTGATAGGCTGCACTGATAGGCAGCTCTGATAGGCACTAATTGACAATGATAGGTAGCATTGGCTGGCACTGATTGGCAGCACTGGCAGGTGGCACTGATTGGCACTGATAGGTGGCATTGGTTGGTACTGATAGGTGGCACTGACAGGTGACACTGGCACTGACAGGTGGCACTGATTGGCACTGATGGAGGAGAAGGAGAGTTTCACATTGAGTAGATCGCCAGGCTTGTAAGTGCCGCTCAGTGCCTTAAACTGTCATGTAATGTCCATGCTTGTAGAGACCATCTGTCAAAACTCTGCAGTGATGTCAGGGGGGGTGGGCGGGGCTGAACAGCTATCCTGCACCAGCCAATGGGATAGGGGCTGGGTGGGCCGCTCCGTGTATGTGGCCCTGCCTCTTTGTATCGGCTATCAAACACCAGCCATTGATTGAACTGTTTAAAAAGGGGCCACATACACGAAGCGGCCCACCCAGCCCCTATCCCGTTGGCTGGTGTATGATGGCTGTTCGGCCCCACCCACCCTAAACATCACCGCCGAGTTTTGACAGGATGGTCTCTGCAAGCAGGGACATTACATGACAGTTTAAGGCACTTCGTGGCTCTTACAAGCCTGGTGATCTGCTCAATGTGAAAGAGCTATACACTCTTGCAGCATGTCACAGGAGAACTCTGGAGACAGCCGGCATGCAGCTACACTAACAGGTGGTGATTAGGGTGTGCCCAGGCACACCTGGCACGCTGTGTGCATGCCTATCTTGGTACCCCTCTATTGGTGTATGTTGCCTTATGCAAGGGTAATGCCTTAACCAACGCCTTCCACGCTAATGCAGTAGGGGCCAGGTTTTTTGTCCAGAACATAATTATTTTTCGTGCATAATAAGAGTAGCGTAAGTAGCGCACCATATACAACATGTTTGAAGAGGTTGTTCAAGCATATGGTGTGCTGCATACACAGATTTTCAAGCCTGCTGAGTGCCTTTCCTATGTGCAACAGCAGTAGTGTCCTTGTATGTTTTCTACAAATATCTAGGCAAAGTAGTAGGTGGAGACCCAATTATCTGCTAGTGTGGATGTGTTGGTGTTCAGCAGTAAATTCTCCAAGAAAACGCAAGCAGGCCTTAGACGGTGCAAATTTCTTTTCTGCAACCTTAGGTTGCAGGAAAGAAATTTGCACGATTCCCCCATCAACACAGACCATGCTGACAGGGGAATCCCTCTTGCCGAGCTATTGTCTGCTCCTGGCGAGGGGGTGGGAGCGGGCAGGGGAAGCCGCCCCGGCTGGGAGAATACAGTGATTATCGCTGTTCTAGCAGCCACTTGTGATAATCGCAAGCAAATCCAGCAGGCAGGTTGTGTACCCAAGCTGATCGATGGATCAACTTGGCACGTTCAGCCTGCCCTGCTGAACCGGCCGAGATTTAAACCATGTATGGCCGGCCTTACTTTTTTAAAACCTACTGATAGATAAGTTTACCAGATGGACACTCCTACAAGAAGATAATTGGTAGATTTTGCATTCTTTTGAAGTCCTATAATTTTGTCAGATTGTAGCTTTTTGATCATTGCCTTTATACAAATGATGTGCAGACGTCTACTGCTTCATTTTATAGCTGCACCAGGTCATTAACATGATTTGTAGCAATGCAGGAATTGGTAGTCGTCGTCCTGATGCATGTACAATTCCAATATGGCTGCTGGAACTTACATTTTTTTTTTCTAGACTGGCAAATCCAGAGCTTCACTGGAATCTTTTTTTTCTGGCTCTGCCAACACCCAGATTAGAAATAGTCACTTCTTACACTTATTATAAAGATGCAAATTCACCAAATCCAGATTCCCTTTTGCACCATGGCCTATTCCAAGCCCAGGTACATAAGAAATGCTGCTAACCAACTTGGGTGTATTATCTTATTTCTCTAGTGCAGGGTTTCTCTAACATATTTTTTAGTCAAGGCACCCTGTAAAATGATATTGAGGCACCCCATTCTAAAATGTAAAGAAATTAAACTTATAGTTTTATATATCGCAGCGACATCTGATTCTACACACATAGGACACCCAACATTAAAGGTGATTTATTCTTCCAAAGCAAATACACCTTTTCAATGGTACTGACTAGTATTCCAGCGTTTCTTATATCCCTCAGTTTTTTTTTCCCCTCATTCAGCTAATGTGACCCCAGTGCTGATGGAGAGAGGGGCAGGGAGCAGCAGACAAGGACATCCTTAGGCGATGGATAAGCTCCTTATCAACGTATGATCTCATCGGTTGTTGGGAAGCTGGCTGCTGGCCCATGCAGCACTCAAGGTTGTAATGGGGCACAATAAAAACCTGCGGCTTTGTATAACGAAAAAAGGCAGGCTTGATCCACCTGCCAACCTGTTGACATTTTTTGGGCAATTTCGAGCGATTTTTAGACATTTTGTCAAGGCGCCCCCGAAGAACCCAGAAGGTTGCCATGGCATACTGCTTGAAAAAGTCTGCTCTAGTGCATTATCTTATTTCTCTAGTTTCTTAATGTAAACATGTGACATTTTATATCAGTGGAGTTTCACAATGACAAGCTTTCCCAACATGGTCCAGTTGTCACAAACTGTGCTCAAACCTGCCACAGTTAAAATGTTAACAAGTGACAGAGCTGTCATATACAGAGATAGACAGGGTTGTATGTGTCTTTAAATAGCCAAGTGGTAACATTTGGACGACTACAAAAAAATTGTAAGGTCTGAATTTTGATTAAACACAATACAGATTAATCTCAGATATTAATGTGTCAACCCACCCATATCTCATGTGAGAGATTTTTGTAGATGCTGGGGAGTTGGACCACCTGGCAATTGTAATTAGTGATATTTTGGTAATTTGATTTCCTGGGTTTGCGCACTTGTTGTGGTCACTATAGGGGGCTTCCACCACGGTGGAGAATGCACGGTGAGTGAACACCTAAATATCCTAGGTGGACAGGAACAAGGAATTTTATAGCAGGGAGATCCCAGTTTTGGAATTTTTGATACTTCTAAGAAGCCAAGGGATGTCTCTTATTTTCAGGACCAAAACAACCTCTAAATATTTTATTTAGCATATTATAGCATTGGACTGAGATAGCTAAAACTAGTTTACGTCTATTGATTCTATTAATAATGATTATCATTCTAGAGCATATTTCTGAGTGATCTGCCCCGATTAAAATTCATACATTTTAACAGCCATAGTGTTTAGGTATATTTTTAGTCTTTTTGATGTGTCTTTTTTTTTTTTCTAAGTTCCTTTTGTGTCACATTATCTCGGTGTGATGCAGTTGCCTTGCAGTAACGTTGAAATGGATGATTATCTCATCCAAGAGTGTAGTGCAATATAAACATATGAAAGTGGGTTTTGAAACCGTGCCTAAAATGAGCCTGAGTTACCACAATTGTTTAGAACATTTTATAGCACTTTTAACATGCTTTTCAAACATTATGCTGTTTTGAAGTATTCTAGATTAACTCCTTTTTAATAAATGTGCCGCTGATTTAGTTTTCTGTACACTAGGCTTTCAGGTGCTATGGGCAGAATTTAAAATGATCTTTAGGCCTCCACTTGACTGTTAGAATCAAATCTAATTCCTGATGTATACATAAAAAGCTTTTTAAAGGCAAATCCTCAAAGTCAGGTTTTGATAGGCAATGCCCCAGTAGTAAACTGTCAAAAAAATAATTTGTCCAAATGCATTTTTGACCCATAATGGACTAGCATGCACTGTATACTAGCACATTATGACAAAATGACCTGCAAACAGTGCCCTCCAGCGCAACGCTGTCATGGCTACCCCAGTGATACCAAAAAAGACTCCACTTGCCCCCATCTATAGGACCTTGATGACGCCCTGTGGGAGGGCGAAATGTGTTGAAGCAATTTCCGGTTCCGAGTCCAATAGACGTCACTTCCGGTTATCGGCGGAACGCGCGCCAACAGCGGCGTTTCTTATCGCAATCTTTTATGCCTGTTTTTACTCTGCATTTTGTAAGTTTTCACTCTATTTACGCAATAAAGATATTGCCAAACAGTATTTCACTATAGTTCCCTACGTTTTTGTCTTATTTTGGTTATCATTAACCATGGATGATTATCATGAGCACGTGAGATCTGCCTTGTGAAATATAAAGCTGCCATCCCTGGCCACCATTTTAAGCCTGAAACGACCCCTAGATTGAAAAGCTAAGGGTCCATTACATCCAGAGAGTGGGGACACAGGAGGGGCTGTTGCACACCTCGAATTTTGGAGCACTTTATGGATTGGAGCACATTGTTCACTAATATATGGACATTCGCTTATTAATGAATTGTTATAATTTAGGTTATTGTTTATTATTGCGAACCCTGTAATATATATATATATATATATATATATATATATATATATATATATATATATATATATATATATATATAAGATAGGGACTTTACTACCACTTTTAAGCCTTGGGAGCCCACTCAATTTAGCAGCACTAGTTGGTGATTGACACTCTTGATGATCTTCTGTTAGACAAAGCGCCTTACTGTTGTCATGCTACAGGCAGGGCTGACAATTTATGTGAGTGTAAAGTGGGACTTTAGTCAGAAAATCACTTCAGGGTGGCCCCTTTTGTAGGTCTATGTAAAACATTAAAAACCAAGCGCCTATACTGTTAAAATCCAGTAATACACTGTCTCACCCTGCCCTGCACATGCTCAGTTGCTCTCTATTCTGGGCACTATGCCGAAAATCAAAGCCACTAGAGGCAAATCAGCTGACGGCTTTATGATTTACTCTTGGTAAAAGGGGAAGAAATAACAGCAATAACAGACTGTGCTGAGAGAACACAGATTAGGGTGGGGAAAAAGAAAAGCAGAGATGACAGAACAAAGTCTGCTGTAAGCTAGACACAAAATCGTTAGTGTCTGTAAAGGTTCGTTATTTTAAAACAAAAATAACAAACCTGTTATAATTACCTGCTCTGTGCAATGGTTTTGCACAGAGCAGCCCAGATGGGGGGCCCTGCAGGTGCTCCTTGCTTCACCCCTATATTGGGTGCCCCCAGGGAAAGCCGCTTTCCATGAGGTCACCCATGTGGGCTCGCTCTGGAGTCCCGCTGCTGTGTTCATTGACACAGACAGCGGGACTCGGTCCAGCTCCCGTGTCACAGGATTTGATTGACAGCAGCAGAAGCCAATGGCTCCTGCTGCTATCAATCAGTCCAATGAGGGGAGTGACAGCATCTGGAGCCGCTGGGCTTGTGCATATTGCTGGATCAGATCGGGCTCAGGTAAGAAAAAGGGGGGTCTAGGGGGCAGCTGGAGCACAGAAGGTTTTCCGCCTTAATGCATTAAGGTAAAAAACCTTGAGACTTTACAATCCCTTTTAAACTTCTAAGAGTAGTCTCTTATCTTATCTCCCTGATATTCTCTCTCCTTTCATTCACAGCTTGTGAACTTCAGTTTTGAAAGGCAGCAGGAACCGCCTAATATTCCAACCATGTATGGGCAGGCTGAATGTACCTAGTAGATCGATCTCTTTGGGTACAACCAGCCTGCTGGATTTTATATGTGATTATCGCTAACAGCTATCTTCTCCTGGTATCTTTTCTGTGTCTCTCTATGCAATGCAGGCACATTATTGCTGGTGGTGGGGAGCAGCATGAAGGTGTACATTGCTTCCTGAAAGAAGGAAACTGGTTAAAAAAGAAGTGAAATCCAATGAATGAAATGGGCAGGCCAGGGCAACTAGGCTGGGGAGGAAAGAGCTAGATGATGCTAGATGCCCTGCTTTATCTAAATTGCTGCAATTTCAAATGCATGCTGTGAGAAGCTCAATGTGTGCAGTGAAATCAGAGTAAGCAAATTCAGTAGAGGAGGAGCGCCTCTAAGACTAGCGGTAATGCTGAAGTTTGGCTTTAGATGCTGAACCTAATGCATTTACAGGTAAAACACATTTATTTAGACACAGTTAAATAAAATTTTATAAATTTAAGTCTGAAAGATCACATATCTTGTATTCATTCCATGCTCTATTATTTATAGTGAGTATGTATGTATATGGAAGTCACTGGAAAGCTTGAAACTTTTTTTTTTTTTTTTTTCGCCCATTGTGTACAATAGTTCAGAAAGTTACATTTGTAAATCTGATCTTGAACATGGTGTCTTCTGTATCTGACTCCAAACTGTCCGCCCATTTGTAGGGCTTATCATTTCCAGCTGATAGCGTAGAAGCCGCTTTACAAATGCCAGCAGAAGAAGGTTCATTCATTGAAAAGTGCAAGCCAGCAGGAGCAGTTCACTCTGGCAGCAATTTATCACCATACAATGAATAGTGTACAGTGTGTTATTGATAAGGCGGGATTTTCTTAAAAGGTGGTTATCAAACAGAAAAGAAACATTGGATAAACATATCCTACATTTGTTTGTTTAAGGCAGAGTTTAATTTTTGGTGCACACAAATGGGTTCTTGAACTTTGTACTGGAACGTTCTGTGTTCTTGGAGAGTGGGTGGTTGAAAAGGTTCAGCCAGCAGAATGTTTTTGCTGTTTCCCCTTCTGATCATAGAGATAAGTGACTCTACACGTCCCACAGACATGCATATGAGTGCGTTTTTTTCATCTTCTTTTCTGCACTAATGTTTTGGTACTCGTACCTCTCACAGCAGCAGTGCTCGGACAACATCTAGGTTTAGATTAGCATTAGAGAGTAGGTTAAGGTCCCTTTCACACTGCCTCGTTGCAGTTTGACCGCAGCACAGGTGCAGAGCAGTGTACCTGCAGTTTTTGTGCAGGTTACTGCGCTTTCTTATGTGGGATCCTCCGCTCAAAGAGGGGCTTAAACCAGAGTGCTTGTGTCTCATTACCTCCAGAAAGAGAAGAGCCCCAGGTGCTGGCTGAATGCTGATGCAAGTAGAAGAGAACCTGGACAGCCGTACACCGGAATGGATAAATCCGTCTTTTTATCCAAAATACAGGATCATGGGGTACACGGAACACGACTGTGGGGTGGTACAAAAATAGCTGACACATTTCGCATTTACACCAAGTGTTTACTCATAGCTACATGAGCTATGAGTAAGCACTTGGTATAAGTGCGAAACGCATCAGGTATTTTTGTAACACCCCACAGTCGTGTTCTGTGTACCCCATGATCCTGTATTTTGAGTAAAAAGATGGATTTATCCATTCCGGTGTGTGGCTGTCCAGGTCTTCTTGTTCTCTTCTACTTACCTGCGCTTCCTCATAGACTTTTATACACACATTTTTGGTGCATTTTTTGAAAGCACACCAGAAGTCCTGCATGCTGCGTTTTCAGAAAATGCGCAATCTAATAGGAAGTCTATGGGGAATATGCGAGTAACACGCACAAAAACTGTGGGTACACTGTGCTGCACCCTCACTGCAACCAAACCACAGAGCAGCAATGTGAAACTGTCCTAAGGGTGGTTGTTCTAGTTTAGGGATAGGTGTCAGAAGGCAGAAGTTGAACAAGAACAGGCAGTGTTTTTGTTATATTTTCTTTTTTGTATAATGTTCAGAAAAAAAAAAATCAAAATGGAGGATTGTTTCTCTCAGGTGGATAACAGAAGCTTGGATTACACAAACTGCTAAATGATTAATGGGAATTGTTTTCCCCCATTCTTTATCTCTCTGTACTGTATGGCTAAGATGCTAAGGCTGGTCATAGTTTATGCAATTGTCTTTCCTTTGTTCTCAAGTCAAGGTGGAGGGACTTAGGCCGGCCATAGACAATTCAAATCTCAGCTGGTACCTGCTAAACGGAACCACGTGTGGGCAGGCTGAATGTACCAAGTTGATCGATCAATCAACTTGGGCACAACCAGCCATCTGGATTCACTTGCAATTATCGCAAGCGACTGCTATAGGCGCTAGCCGTAATTACTGTGTTCTCAGACAATTGCTTGGCAGGAGGGATTCCCGTCAGCACTGTCTGTGTTGATGGGGGAATCGTGCAAATTTCTTTCCAACAACTCGTGATTTCTGAAAAGAAATTTGCACCAACTATGGCCTGCCTTAATGAAGAATGGCTTCACCAAAACATCAAAGTTTTGGATTGACCCAGCCAGACCCCGGACCTTAATCCAGCTGAAAATCTGTAGGGAGACCTGAAGAAGGCTGTGCATAGGAGATGTCTTCTGAATATTCCAGTTCATTCTTCATTGAACCATAGTAAACTGTGTTAGAACTTTAGTGTATTTTTAGTGAAAATGTTGTTAAACATTTGCGCAATAGTAGGGGCTTTAAAAATCGGTAGCACCCCTTTTTTTTATTTTTTTTCATACTGGCCACTTGCTTCCAGAAAGTATATGGTTTGGGGGGATCTTTTATAAGTGCTGAAAGCTGTAAATGAAAAATGAAAACCTCCAGATTTTTTTTAAAATTTGGTTATTTACAGTTTCGTGTAGGTTTAATTATCAACATTACGAAAAAAGGCGCAATTTAACATTTACAAAAATGTGTAATTCAGTACAGGTTATAGCGGAGCTCCAGTTCCCCAATCAATTTCTTCTAAAAAGCTCCCCTATAATTGTCAGTTCCTGTATAATAATAATAATTGCATGCTGTTCCTAATGTCTTCATTCTAGTTAGTACATTTTAAATTCCTAATCTCTTACATGATCTCGGAAGCAGGCAGGGTCCATCTCAGATATGGGCATCCGAAGCCCGCTCCTGTTAATTCCGGGATTAGGTGCAGCTGGCTACCCAGCATACACCTTCCGACTTCGCACCTGCGCAGTAATGACACTGCACGGCACAGGTGGTTGTTTGCAGGTTGCCATTGCAATGGCTGCAGCGGAAGTTATGGCAACCTGCCAATCAAACGAGAACCCGGCAAGTGCAAGTACCGCGATATTTAATTATTGGGCTTCCCAAAGGATAGCCGAGGCCGATATCCCAGGAGTCAATGGGACTCGCCTAATTATGTAATCACCTAGGCAGCGGGGAGAGGAAGTGCCGCCCGAAGACAACAAAAAAGAAATAATTGCCATTTAGCACTGTGCACCGGGGGGGGGGGGGGGGGGTGGGGCATTACAAAAAGGGGAATTGAAAAAAAAGGGTGGAACTCTGCTTTAAGCTTTTATATTTAGTATTTAGCAGGAATTGTGTAAAACTTGCTGTGTTTGTATCTGCTAATAAAGATTTTAGTGTATTTTTGATAAAAATGTGGGCAAATATTGTGGGGGCCTTAAAAATCAGTAGCATTTTCTTTTAGTTCTACTGGTCACATGCTTTCAGAAAATAAGATTTGGGGGTCTTTTACAAACTCTGAAAGCTGTAAGTGAAAAATAAATAAAAGCAATGGCAAAATTGCAAGAATGGTCTGTCCAACAGAGTTTAAAAATGGAGCTCAGGGTCTGGCAGCAAAAGTGTTCGGGCTTTAAAGCCTAAATATTTTTTTACCTTAACCACTTCCCGCCTGCCATATAGTAAAATGATGGCTGGTGAGATGCATTCTCTCGTGTTCTGGGACAATGTCATATGATGGCACCCCAGAACCACCGCACTTGTGCGCCCCCAGCGCGGCGGTCAATGACGCGGCTTTTTACCCATATGATCGGCTGTGTCCAATCACAACTGGTCACATGTAAACAAGGAAGTGCCGTTGATTGCCTCTCCTCAGCTCACACTGGCAGAGTATATGGCAAGAAGAGACGATCAGTGGCATCTCCTCGCAGGGGAGACCTGTACAGGTAATCGGGGCACTGATCATCAGTGCCCTAATTACGGTACAGCCCCAGCAGTGCCCATTAGTGACACCAATCTGTGCCCATTTAGTGATGCCATTCAGTGCTACCTTTCAGTGCCGCCTATCCATGCCGCTTATCATTGCTCACCAGTGCAACCTATTAGTGCCCATCAGTGCAACATATTTGTGCCACCTCATCAGTGCCGCCTCATCGGCGTACATCAGTGAAGGAGAATAACTTGTTTACAAAATTTACTGACATAAAGGAAGAAAAGCCTTTTTGTCTTTCAAAATTTTTGGTCCTTTTTTTTTTCGTTTTTTTTTTTTTTTTTATTTTGCAAAAAGTAAAAAACCCAGCACTGATTGAATACCACCAAAAGAAAGCTCTATTTGTGTGAAAAAAATGATCGCAATTTATTTTGGGTACAGTGTTATATGACCACGCAATTGTCATTCAAAGTGTGACAGTGCTGAAAGCTGAAAATTGGCCTGGGCAGGAAGGGGGTCTAGTGCCCAGTAGGCAAGTGCCTAATGCATTCCCTGCATTAAGGTAAACAAATATTTCAGTATGTGTATCTCCCCCAACCCCTTACACAAACCTGAGCTCCATGTTGATCCAGTGCTGTGCCCATCTGCAGAAGTGCTCTGCTGATATCAGTCAAATCCTGAGACGGGGGGGGGGGGTAGGGCTGAGTGTCTGTCCATGTCTAAAGATGCAGGCAGCGGAGCTCGTGGTCGAGACTGTAAATGCGCAACAATAGGAAGCATGGTGGCACCCCGAGAAGAGGGGGAGCCAGGAACGCTGGCAGTGACCCCAGGAGAGAATACCATGGCACAAAGCAGATAACGTTTGTTATTTTAAAAGAAAAAAAATTGACTTTACAAACGCTTTAATTCTTCTGAAGAGCGCGGTTTTTCATGACTTATCACAATGACATTTGTTCACTATTGACCTGCCCTACACAACTACAAATGGATCAATTTCTCAGTGTAAATAAATGGAAGCCAAACAACCTTTGATTTTCTGTATGTAAACATTGAGTGTGCTCTCTAGGTGAAAAGCTTTTTTGAAAAACAGATCTCTTGATCAAGTTGTATTGTCCATCATCTTGTAAAAAAATTCTAGGCAACCTGCCCAAGGATTTGTAGTTATCGTATAATTTACACACTGCACAGCTAAAAAGATCACTCTACTGCTTCCTGGGTCATCTCCTTGCTAATTTGATAAAGGCAATAAGAATGACAGATTGTCCAGTTGGAGAAGTTGCACAGGAAGTTGTATGGCTGAACTAGGAAGTATACTGTTTGTGTCACCTTCTTGGTTGCATAGTGTGGCAGATCTGTGCAAATTTTGCTGTACAGCATTACAAATCCTTTGGTAGTGAAAGCAGTAAACATGTATATTTAGCAGATGAGAGATCTATTTATATAGTGAATGCATGTCTGTCTATGCAGACACCACATCATCTTTTCTGTGGTCTTCTTGAATTTGAAATGGATGCATCATTTTAAGTCCTGCTGCCAGTATTTTGTGTTTTGATAGCTGAATCTATTGTTAAAAGGTCAGTCCACCCAGGTAAGCTAAATGAGCCCCTGACTTCTTATAGGTCTTCGGGGCTTTAACAGTGAACTCTCCCAATATTAATTCTAAATCTTTATCTGTTTTGGATGTTTCCATCCACCATTGTTTGTTACAGCACACCTTCTGTTGCAGTTTCCATACTAAAAATAAAATAAAAATGGTAGATCCAACAGGTAGAGCCCTTTATGGCCAAAGCAGGTGTGCAGGCCCAAAAACTCTGGCGAGAGAGTCTAAAACCAAAACTTTTTTATTTTAGTTGTGGATTGAGTGGTGTGTAGCTAGAACCATGTTAGGTGTTTTATTGTTTGGTCCCTATTAGGGAGATTCACTCCCGATGTTTGATTAAAATTTGTATCACCACAGAGTGGTACTGTGGATACGGGAATTAAGTATATAATGCCACGTCCCGATAAAATCACTCCCGATGTTGCCCTGGTGATCATTGTTGCTGGGACTGATAATGAAGAAAAAACCCAAAATTTTGATTTGCAACAGGAATAGACATGAACACCTTCCAATGGGAATGCTTGTTCTGGTGACAACTGCCTAAGAGTGCATTTCCCTTGACTTTGGAGAGATTTTTTTTGTCTCAATTACTGTTGTGTCTAGAGAACAAGAAGTGAAGGCACATTTCTCAAAAAGAGGACAGATGGAAAAAATGATAAATTTGATAGGGGTTTTTACAATTACCTCCTGCTTCCAAAATTAACGTTTTGGTTTTAGTTTTAATTTAAAGCTGAACTCCAGCCATACATCCCCCACACACACACACTTGTAGCAAGTCTTCTCTATTAAAACAGATTACTCTAAATAGCCTAATGGCTTGCACCTCCAAAATAAAACCCTTTGAAACTGCATTAGCTATCTCGAGCCACCTTAATTTTTTGTTGCAGCAACTTGAACATTAAATTCCCTCTCCTCCTGATTGCTTCCTCTGCCATCAATCATTTTGTGTTTTAGGGGAGAACACATTCTCGGCTTCTCTTTAGAAGTTCAGCAGATTTCACAGCTAAAATCTGCAGCACACAATGGCCAGCAGGGAGGAGCATGTATGGTTAAAGGGATACCAGGGGTGTGTTCTGTCATTTAACACTCTTGATCCAAGGCAAGGTGCTGTAAAATTTACAGGAGTCTGACTCTTCCCGTGGTATTTGGAACAAAGAACAGCAGACAGAATCAGTGATGCCATTGCTGGATCTCAAAAGAAAACACAATTATTTAAGTGGCATTTTTTGAATTGTGTATTAATAATGGGAGAAAGGGAAGGTATTATATGCATACAATACACTTCAGCTTTAACTGTAATATCAGTTTTGGGTATACTAACTCTTTATTAAGTGGCCAATTTTTGCTGAAACGTTGTGTTCTTAGGCCTGCTTTTTCAGCAAATTAGTAGATTTAAAATAAAGCAGTTTAATATTATGCATCTCTCTGAATGGATGAGTGATGGGTTTGTGGTAAGTGACTCCGTGAATGTTTGCAGTCTCTTGTTTCCTAACAGAGAATCATAGTGTCTGTGAGAGCGGCATGCTAATGTAAGAGAAGGAACAAATACGCTTTAGTTTGAATTCAGGTCAATGTTCATTATGTTGGAGTATCTCTTGCAGGGTAATGGACAAGCTGTGCTCATTTCCCATAAACTGTGTCAGTGACAGATCTGTGTTTTAATGAGTGAAAGTAGTAGTAGGTCATTTGTTAATGCATAAAAATGAAACTACAGCAAGTGGTGCAAGATTGGTCAAGTGTAGACTCCTACCTCTATTACCTGCCAGTTTGGTAGTTTCAGACCCTTTACATTGTTTGCTGTCTATGGTACAGAAATGATTTCTACCTCCTCTTCAGTACTGACTTATCTATTGGATAGATTATCCATCTTTATAAACAGTCATTGTACTACTACTACAATTGTACTTGGCATCAGTGGTTTATAAGCCATCCTCATATCCCTGTTGTGGTTGTACCCTGCATCAGTGGTTTATATGCAGTCATGATACCACTGTTGTCATTGTAACCTGCATCAGTGGTTAAGAAAATATGGGTCTTCAAAATGTTCTCAAAGATGTTCAAAGCCCCATTCATACTTGTGCATTACTGTAACTCGGATTTACTGCATGTTACCACAACACGTGGCACTCTGTATGGTGCACTCTGGTGCTTTTTATTTAGAGCAACACTCCAAAACACAGTACAGTGTGCGCCGACAGCTCCACACAGCAGCACTACAACATACATGTTGTGGGTTGTGGTGTGCTACATTTAAAAAAAATGAAAAAAATGCAGATTACTTTACATGGGTATCGCAGCGGAAAGAAAGAAGTGTGAAAGAGGCTTGAAAACCAGTCTTGCATCTATGGCTAGCATGAGGGCCAGTGCATTGATCTGCGATTTGCTTAGCTGTAAAACGCAGACCAACAGGAGGACATCTGAAAAACCATAATTTCCAACGTGTCTTATTCACGCTATAACGTTGCGCATGCATATCAACTGACATCAAAATCTATGTCAATGGACATCAAAATGTATGTCAACAGACGACAGTATTAAAACGTGACTAAAGTGGATGGAAATGTACATACATTTTCCCTCGTTTTAGCAGAAGTCAGTGTGAATTGGTCCTTTAAAGGGTACTTTTAGATGGTCATCTCTAGCATTATTGTACTTGTTCAGTATCAAAGCTTACCTGTGGGGTAAATACAGTATATTTTTTCTTTTAGGCTACTGAGTGGGTCATGTCACACTTGCTAGCCTGTTGCTGGTGGGACCATGCATCTGCTTGTACTGCATTGCTTCTTCTCTGGTTATAATGCTGAAGACTCTCTCTTACCGGCAAGGAAGCAGCAACAAAGTAACACCTCATTGGTTCAGCCAACTAGGAAGCCATAATGCAGAAACACATGAGTATTCTCTGCTATTAGTGATCCTGTCCCTGGCAAGTTGCTTCCATTTTCTGTATCACTAGTTAGACATGGCTCTAAAACTATGCTATAATATATGTTGTTCCATCCAAATTATAACCTCTAATGCCGCGTACACACAAGCGGACAAATCGACCGTGTGTGGGCTTCATCAAATTCTTACATCGGAACTCCGCCGGACCCAGTTCCTATCGAAAAGTCAGCTCGTCTGTATGCTAGTCGGACAGACGAAAACCGACGCTAGGGCAGCTATTGGCTACTGGCTATCAACTTCCTTATTTTAGTCCGGTCATACGTCATCACATACGAATCTGTCGGACTTTGGTGTGATCGTGTGTAGGCAAGTCTGTTCATTGGGAAAGTCCGTTGGAAGCCCACCGAAAGTTCGTCAGATAGTCTGTCGGACAAGTCTGGTCGAAAAGTCCAATCGTGTGTACGCGGCATTAGAGATCCTGAGTTTGGCATTATTTGCAAATCTTTATTTCCAACTCTTACTTTATCACTATTTGCTGTTATGTATTTTCTTTTGTCCGATTCGTAATGTTAATCCAGATTGATGCTGTATGGCCTCTACGGAGGCTGTGCTGTCTTCTGCCTGGGCTCAGGGTTTATAACAGAAATGCTATCTTGGCTGATCTTGGTGCACTTTTACTTGACAGAGTTTGAGTGTCAGTTATAAGCATTGGGCTCCAGCAGGAGATCGGCCTTACAGCCTGACACCTCTGTTCTGACAGGGCAAAAATTCTAATAATCAAAAATCAAGAAATCTCTGAAAGGCAGGCAACACTAAGGTAAAAACTTGCTATAAATGCCAGTTGGTGAGTGGTATTCTTATTAATCAGAAAGAAAAAATGTGCAACATGTATGCATGTATAATGTAACACACTGGGGTTGATTTACTAAAGGGAAATCCACTCTGCACTACAAGTGCACTTGTAAGTGGAGTCGCTATAGTTTGCTTTAGATCTGAGGGGAAGCTCTGAAATTAGGGGAAGCTCTGCTGATTTTTATCATCCAATCATGTGCAAGCAAAAATGCTGTTTTTTTTTTTTTCCTTGCATGTCCCCCTCAGATCTACAGCAACTGCACTTGAAAGTGCACTTGCAGTGCACTTGTAGCGCAAAGTGAATTTGCCTTTCGTAAATAACCTCTATAGTAACTATCAGGAAATCTGCTAAAATCAAACTTATCATGTATATCCATAGACTTTTTTTTGCTCTTTTATTATAAAGCCTGAATGCATACCAATAGTAATGAATAATCTCTTTTTGCATTTTAGCTCCAAAAACATGTAGCCCTAAACATTTTGCCTGCAAGGACCAGATAACATGCATATCGAAAGGTTGGAGGTGTGATGGTGAAAAGGATTGTCCAGATGGTTCTGATGAAGCTCCTGAAATATGTAAGTCTATTTTTAAGCTCATCTTATTGAACATTGTAAAATATGTAGTGCAGAAAACTGTATACAAATTAATCCAGTTATGGATTGATTAAAAAGAATTATTTAATTTTACATATATAATACAGTGGGGATCGAAAGTTTGGGCACCCCAGGTAAAAATGTGTATTAATGTGCATAACGAAGCCAAGGAAAGGTGGAAAAATCTCCAAATGGCATCAAATTACAGATTAGACATTCTTATAATATGTAAAAAAAAGTTAGATTTTATTTCCATCATTTACACTTTCAAAATTACAGAAAACAAAAAAATGGAGTCTGCAAAAGTTTGGGCACCCTGCAGAATTTATAGCATGCACTGCCCCCTTTGCAAAGCTGAGACCTGCCAGTGTCATGGATTGTTCTCAATCATCGTCTGGGAAGACCAGGTGATGTCAATCTCAAAGGTTTTAAATGGCCAGACTCATCTGACCTTGCCCCAACAATCAGCACCATGGGTTCTTCTAAGCAGTTGTCTAGAAAACTGAAACTGAAAATAGTTGACGCTCACAAAGCTGGAGAAGGCTATAAGAAGATAGCAAAGTGTTTTCAGATGTCAATATCCTCTGTTCGGAATGTAATTAAGAAATGGCAGTCATCAGGAACAGTGGAAGTTAAAGCAAGATCTGGAAGACCAAGAAAAATATCAGACAGAACAGCTTGCAGGATTGTAAGAAAAGCAATTCAAAACCCACGTTTGACTGCACGATCCCTCCAGAAAGATCTGACAGACACTGGAGTTGTGGTACACTATTCCACTATAAAGAGATACTTGTACAAATATGGTCTTCATGGAAGAGTCATCAGAAGAAAACCTCTTCTACGTCCTCACCACAAAAATCAGCATTTGAACTTTGCAAATGAACATATAGACAAGCCTGAAACATTTTGGAAACAAGTTCTGTGGACCGATGAGGTTAAAATAAAACCTTTTTTGGCCGGAATGAGCAAAGGTACATTTGGAGAAGAAAGGGCACAGAATTTAATGAAAAGAACCTCTGTCCAACTGTTAAGCATGGGGGTGGATCAATCATGCTTTGGGGTTGTATTGCAGCCAGTTGCCCAGGGAACATTTCACGAGTAGAAGGAAAAATGGATTCAATAAAATTTCAGCAAATTTTGGATGGTAACTCGATGCGATCTGTGAAAAAGCTGAAGTTAAAGGGAGGATGGCTTCTACAAATGGCTAATGATCCTAAACACACCTCAAAATCCACGGGGGATTACATCAAGAGGCGTAAACTGAAGGCCATGGCCTTCACAATCTCCTGACCTCAACATTATTGAAAATCTATGGATAGACCTTAAAAGAGCAGTGTGTGACAGACAGCCCTCAAAAAACTGGAACACTTTTGTAAGGAAGAATGGGCAAAGATACCTCAAACAAGAATTGAAAGACTCTTGGCTGGCTACAAAAAGCGTTTACAAGCTGTGATACTTGCCAAAGGGGGCAGTACAAGATATTAACTCTGCAGGGTGCCCAAACTTTTGCACACGCCATTTTTTTGTTTTCTGTAATTTTGAAAGTGTAAATGATGGAAATAAAATCTAACTTTTTTTGACATATTATAAGAATGTCTAATCTGTAATTTGATGCCATTTGGAGATTTTTCCATCTTTCCTTGGCTTTGTTATACACATTTTTACCTGGGGTGCCCAAATTTTCGATCCCCACTGTATATATTAGAGAGAGAGAGTAAAATTGGCAAAGAATTAAGTCCTGAAACACTGTACAAATCCAATGCCATAGCAGCGCTCCTGTCAGTCCATTTAAAACATGACCAGCATTTATATGTTTTATCATATAAGGGATAGAAGGACGACACTTGGTGAACACAGTTCTGAAGAGAAACGGTGGTCCTAGGCCATTTGAGAGCTCTCCCTGTTCAGGGAGCGACTCATCCAATGGTTGCTGGTAAAATTTGAGACGCTTTTTTGATGACGTTTATTTAAGTGTCTATTTGGAGGAAGATTTCTTCCTTTTGCCTGAACATGCAGCCGGATGTGTCTCTGTGGGGGACTATTTAAATTCCTGCGTACATTTTTCAAAGTTTAATGTGGCCTTGTTGGATATTCTCCTGTATGCCCCTGTGAATGGGAATCCATGGCGCTCTACAAATAAATTAATATATTTGTAATGTTTGGAGTGATTTGCAGGCCTTATCAGACCTACATCTTGGACGACTTTCCTCTGATCATATCAAGGCTTGTGATTTACTATTTTCTGGTGAGTTTGAACCCCTTGGGGAGTGTAAATCGCACAGTGTGGATCTGGGTGTAGGTGCACGCTCACAATATCTACTAGGACCACCGTCTTTCTTCAGAACTGTATTCACCAAGTGTGGTACTTCTATCCCTTATATGATAAAACTTATAAATGCCGGTCATGTTTTAAATGGACTGACAGGAGCACTGCTATAGTATTGCATTTGTACAGTGTTTCAGGACTGGATTCTTTGCTAATTTTACAATGTTTTTAATATGAATATTTATATAAAATATCTGATTTAGCCCTTTTGTACTCAATCTAAAGCGTTGGATACACATTTTTGACAGCGTAAAACTACATGGGTTTGGATGTTTGTGCATTTACCGAAGGAAGTATGGTGGAACAGTCTTGTATGGGTTCTTTATATTTCGGTGGATGAGGGCATAGCCAGGATCAGCATACTAGAGGACTCGTCTCTCAGCGCTCCCACCTGTACTTCTCCAAAGATTGCTGTTAAACCACCCAAAGGTCACCTCCAGCACCAGCTGCCTCTGGTGCAGTGTGTGAACCCCTTTTTGGCATCCAGAATGAACTTGACCTGGTAGTATCAGACTGCCAACATGGTGGCTTAAGCAGCATTGCTTTGCAGACCAAGCAAGTGGACTGGGCTAAAGAAGTGGCTGTATTTGATGGGCACAGTGAGGCTGCAATTCATATTTTTTTTTTCAGAATTTTTCAGTCTGTTTGTGCCTCCCCCAAGAATTTTGAGCACCAGCTGCCACTGCCTACTGGAGGTCCTCACTGCACTTAATAAATGCGGGACCTCGCTTGATATACTTAAACCAAACTTGGGGATTGTTGAGGAATAATTCATTTTTTAAATACCTGAACGCACTACAGCACTAAAATGAAAGATGAATGTATTGAGGATAAAGTCAGACTGGTGTAGAGATGATAAAATCTTATCATAACAAACCTACTCTAAGTAAATAGTTTTATGGGTCATACACATTCCTGTAAGAAAAAGACAGCCATTGTGAGGTAGGGAGCATCGCCTACAGTGGGGACGGAAAGTATTCAGACCCCCTTAAAATTTTCACTCTTTGTTATATTGCAGCCATTTGCTAAAATCATTTAAGTTCATTTTATTCCTCATTAATGTACACATAGCACCCCATATTGACAGAAAAACACAGAATTGTTGACATTTTTGCAGATTTATTAAAAAAGAAAAATGGGGCAAACAATCTCATTTTTTCCTGAACTTTTTTTGCTGAAGTCCAAAGGCAAAGGGCCAAATTCTGTGATCTCAAGAAAAGACTTCAATCTTTTAAAGCTTCTGTATGTAATTCTATTTCCAGCCAGACAGTGCATTACAACTGGTGGAGAATCTCATTTTTTCCATTCCCCTGGGAGGCCAATGACTGGTTTGATAGAAATGAGATTCATCCGACCACCATGCAAATGATCCCTTTACTCCTTTCCTTCTCCTGTAAAGGGTATACTACAAGGAGATGACATTTTGTTCTGATACAGATGCATACTCTATTGTTTGGGATCTTTGGTAACATGCACCCAGAATACTGCTTTGCATTGACACTCCGAAACCTTTTTGGAAATTAAAAATTTAAAGTTTTATTGCTCTTTTGCACTATGTTGTTGTTTAGTTTTCAAATACTGCTTACCAAACTTCAATTTTCTGCTTTAGTTCCCCAGAAACCAGATAAACCCTGTGTTCTCCCTAACCGCTAACGAGACCGCCCACCATGGATTTACATCGCTACATAAATACCATTGTTAAGGCAGCATATAACTGCCATAACCCCCGTATTTTTTTCAACGGTGGGCGGTCCGCTTTGAGATAAAAGTGGTCCCACAGCGGATTCACCACAAGATCACTTTTATCGGTGGCGGAAGAGTTGCCCATCCCCCTCCCGCGGCATCCTGGTCGTCTCCGTCGATAGTGGTGGAGACAAACTGAGGACGATGATGGCTCCCACTCAACTCTATGCCATTAGATGACGGGAGCAACCTCAAACGTCACTTCCGCCCGGCAGCCTTAAAGGGACTTTTTTTTTTTTTAATTGCTTTTAAGTGTAAATATGAGATCCGAGGGCTTTTAGACCCCAGATCTCACATTAAAGAGGTCCTGTCATGCTTTTTTCTATTACAAGGGATGTTTACATTCCTTGTAATAGGAATAAAAGTGATCCAATTTTTTTTTTTTATTTTAAGGGACAGTGTAAATAAAAAGTAAAATAAATAAGAAAAAAAGAATTTAAAGCAGCCTGTCAAATATCCTTGTATGCTGATGACACTCCTGTTTTTAACGGATGTCTCCTCCTCTCCCCCAGCAGCCCTACAGATAATCAACGACTTTGGATCATATTCTGGAGTCATGGTCAACTGGGACAAATCCCTGATCTATCCCTTACACTCTGCACATCCTAGGCCGGCCATGCAGACCCTGCTGGTATGGGTTGACAGCTTTAAATATCTAGGGATACACTTAGGCGGACCAATCACTTCGTACTTCGACCTAAACCTGCTCCCCCCGCTGACCTCGTTTTCACGGCAGTATGTGGGCTGAAAGTCACTCCCTCTTACCCCAGTTGGCAGGGTGAATTTAATAAAAATGATCTTCCTCCCTGAGTTTCTTTATTTCTTCAGAAATTGCCCAGTTTTGCTTCCGGCGGCGTTCTTAATAAATTAAAATCTGTTATTTCCTTTATCTGGCTAGGCAGAGTGCCCAGACTGGCGATATCCACGCTACAACTACCAGTAAGCCAGGGTGGACTTGTTCTCCCGAACTTCCAACAGTATTATTGGGGGGTGGTCCGCGGTGACTTTGGAGGCGGCGATTATGGGGTCATACTCTACGCTGAGTAATCTAGTATACCGAGGGGTAAGGGCCCACTCTGATAACCACCTTGATGTGTACGACAATAACAGTGTGGAACTGGGTCAAGGCGCATCATCGCCCCCCCGGAGACATGCTCCCCTCATGTGCCCCTTTGGGACAACCCCCAACCTCCCTCACCTGCGTAGCATACTCCACCCCCAAGTATGGCCTCTAGAGGGGTGGTGAGGTTGAAACACCTGGTGACAGAGGGTAGGCTAAGTACTTTTCCAGAACTTAAGATGGCTTATAAACGTCCCAATTGGATGTTTCAGGTACCTGCAGGTGAGACACGCCTTTCAACACCAGTTTCCTGGTGGAGTCAGGCTCGAGTCAGAGCCAGTATAGAACGCCTTCTGTCGTCAAAAGTTCTGCATGCTCCCCTGTCCTCACTGTACTTCCACCTCACGATAACTCTGTCCTCTAAACTGACCAAGGTCTTTTTGAAGTGGAAACAAGATATCCCTTCCTTAACTGAGGAGGACTGGGAGGGCTGTGTCTCTTCCTATGTCACGAATTTGATCTCTGCACGAGATGGCTTTATTCAATTGAAGTTTCTGCATAGAGCTTACTATACGCCTCAGAGACTAGCTGCTATTTACCCTGATAGGTCCTCGTCATGTCCCCACTGTGGGAACATGGAGGTTTCTTTTCTACATATGATTTGGTCATGCCCCTTTTTGCAGGAGTTTTTGGAGAAGGCCCTTGTGGATAATAATCAGGCTGCAGGAACTACCCTTGCACTAACCCCTGAGGTCACATTGCTGATAATAATCGCAGACCCCACTGTGTGGAAATATTCCAAGCTATTCATAATATATATATATATATATACATACTATGCCCGTAGAGAGATTTTTCTGAAATGGAAGGCTACATTGCCACCCTCCATTGTCTCCTGGAGAAATACCCTGAATAATGTCCTACCCTTTGTATAGAGTTACCTACATAATAGGAACTGTCCGAGTAAATTTGACAAGATCTGATCCTCCTGGATAGACTCTTGGGGCTCCCTGCAAATGGAGATTTCCAGAGGTGGACCCATAGAATTGAACGTGCTACTTGACTGGGTCTCCCCCAGGAGGATTACGGTTCTCCCTCCCCCCCCCCCCCCTTTTTAGGGATCTCCTCCTTTATCCTCAGGTCCCCCCCCCCCCCTTCTATTCTATCACCCTGCCTCTTCCCTCTCCTACCCTCCATACAATTGGGCCCACCCCCCCCCTTTTTTTTTTCATGTGAGACTCTCCAATGTCTGTCCTGGACCCACTGGTTCAGGTGATGTGATCCTGACCTTTATCAGAAGCTCCAAATAATTAGTCTATTCTTTTGTAAATGAATGATCTCCTCTTGTACAGTTTTCTCTGTGTTTTGAACATGTGTACCTGCACTTTTATGTATGCCATGCAACTATTTTCTGTTACTGACATGCGATTACTTTAATAAAAGTTCTTTCAATTGTAAAAAAAAAGAACCCTGTCCCTCCGTGCTCACGCGCAGAAGCGAACGCATACCTAAGTCTGTGTTCAAACCACACATGAGGTATCGCCACGATCGTTAGAGCAAGAGCAATAATTCTTGCAAAATGCCTTCTCTGTAACTCAAAACGGGTAATCTGTTGAAATTTTTAAATATTGCCTATGGAGATTTTTAAGTGTCAAAGTTTTTTGCCACTCCACGAGCGGTTGCAATTTTGAGGCATGACATGTGGGGTATCAATTTACTCAGCGTAACATTATCTTTCACATTATAAAAAAATTGGGCTAACTACTGTTTTCTTATTTTTTAATTTAAAAAAGTGGATTTTTTCCAAAAAATATGCGTTTGTAAGACCGCTGCGCAAATACGGTGTGACATAAAGTATTGCAAAGACTGCCATTTTATTCTCTAGGGTGTCTTGGAAAAAAAAATATCACATTTTTCACTCTTTGTTATATTGCAACCATTTGCTAAAATCATTTAAGTTCATTTTTTTCCTCCTAAGTATTCCGACCCTTTGCTGTGACACTCATATATTTAACTCAGGTGCTGTCCATTTCTTCTGATCATCCTTGAGATGGTTCTGCACCTTCATTTGAGTCCAGCTGTGTTTGATTATACTGATTGGACTTGATTAGGAAAGCCACACACCTGTCTATATAAGACCTTACAGCTTACTGTGCATGTCAGAGCGAATGAGAATCATGAGGTCAAAGGAACTGCCTGAAGAGCTCAGACAGAATTGTGGCAAGGCACAGATCTGGCCAAGGTTCCAAAAAAAATTCTGCTGCACTTTAAGGTTCCTAAGAGCACAGTGGCCTCCATAATCCTTAAATGGAAGATGTTTGGGATGACCAGAACCCTGTCCGTCCGGCCAAACTGAGCTATCGGGGGAGAAGAGCCTTGGTGAGAGAGGTAAAGAGGAACCCAAAGATCACTGTGGCTGAGCTCCAGAGATGCAATCGGGAGATGGGAGAAAGTTGTAGAAAGTCAACCATCACTGCAGCCCTCCACCAGTCGGGGCTTTATGGCAGAGTGGCCCGACGGAAGCCTCTCCTCAGTGCAAGACACATGAAAGCCCGCATGGTGTTTGCTAAAAAAAACACCTGAAGGACTCCAAGATGGTGAGAAATAAGATTCTTTGGTCTGATGAGGCCAAGAACTTTTTGGCCTTAATTCTAAGCGGTATGTGTAGAGAAAACTAGGCACTGCTCATCACCTGTCCAATACAGTCCCAACAGTGAAGCATGGTGGTGGCAGCATCATGCTGTGGGGGTGTTTTTCCGCTGCAGGGACAGGGCGACTGGTTGCAATTCGAGGGAAAGATGAATGCGGCCAAGTACAGGGATATCCTGGATGAAAACCTTCTCCAGAGTGCTCAGGAACTCAGACTGGGCCGAAGGTTTACCTTCCAACAAGACAATGACCCTAAGCACACAGCTAAAATAACGATGGAGTGGCTTCACAACAACTCTGTGACTGTTCTTGAATGGCCCAGCCAGAGCCCTGATTTAAACCCAATTGAGCATCTCTGGAGAGACCTAAATATGGCTGTCCACAAATGTTTACCATCCAACCTGACAGAACTGGAGAGGATCTGCATGGAGGAATGGCAGAGGATCCCCAAATCCAGGTGTGAAAAACTTGTTGCATCTTTCCCAAAAAGACTCATGGCTGTATTAGATTAAAAGGGTGCTTCTACTAAATACTGAGCAAAGGGTCTGAATACTTAGGACCATGTGATATTTCAGTTTTTCTTTTTTAATAAATCTGCAAAAATGTCAACAATTCTGTGTTTTTCTGTCAATATGGGGTGCTGTGTGTACATTAATGAGGAAAAAATGAACTTAAATGATTTTAGCGAATGGCTGCAATATAACAGTGAAAAATTTAAGGGGGTCTGAATACTTTCCGTCCCCACTGTGTATTTATATATATATATATAATGTGTGTGTGTGTGTGTGTGTGTGTGTGTGTGTGTGTGTATATATATATATATATATATATATGTGTATGTATGTGTGTATTATTGTTTGGGGGTTCTAAGTAATGTGCTCTAGCTCTGCAGTATGTGTGAGTTCAGATCCCTGCTATCTACAGCTGAGACGAAGCATTTTATCTGTGTGATTTAGAAGGCTATATAGAAGTAATTGCTGCAGATAAATAGGTGCAACTTATGTAGAACTTTGTTTCATCTCTATCACCTGAAGCTAGTCAATTCACTGGGTATACAGTATGTAAGGGTTTACAACATTTTTTGGGGCCCATTCACACCAGAAGCTGCATGGTTTTGCATGTGCAGTGACATGCTAATGCATGCGTTTTGCGGTGCATTTTTCCTAAGCTTGCATTTCCTTTGAGATCACTTCTGTGTTCTCTCTTCTTTGGACTTTTATGTGCACTGCACTGCATTTTTGTGAATTTACATATACATTATCTCACAAAAGTGAGTACACCCCTCACATTTTTGTAAATATTTTAAGTATATCTTTTCATGTGACAACACTGAAGAACTGATACTTTGCTACAATGTAAAGTAGTGAGTGTACAGCTTGTATAACAGTGTAAATTTGCTGTCCCCTCAAAATAACTCAGCACACAGCCCCCTTAGGTCTAAACCGCTGGCAACAAAAGTGAGTACACCCCTAAATGAAAATTTCCAAATTGGGCCCAAAGTGTCAATATTTTGTGTGACCATGATTATTTTCCAGCACTGCCTTAACCCTCTTGGGCATGGAGTTCACCAGAGCTTCACAGGTTGCCACTGGGGTCCTCTTCCACTCCTCCATGACAACATCACAGAGCTGGTGGATATTAGAGACCTTGCGCTCCTCCACCTTCTTTTTGAGGATGCCCCACAGATGCTCAATAGGGTTTAGGTCTGGGGGCATGCTTGGCCAGTCCATCACCTTTACCTTCAGCTTCTTTCGGAGATGAATGTAGTCTCCTTCATCAGGGATTTAACAGGAAATATGTAATCTATAAAATACAAATAGTCAACTATCAATTCAGCATATTTAACCCAAATTGCATTGTCCATGAGGAAGCACCATTGATTTACATTTTGTTGAATTGCACATACATAAAATCATCCAAATCCATGTGCAATTCAACAAAATGTAAGTCAATGGTACTTTTCCTCTTGCACAATGCAATTTGGGATAAATATGCTGAATTGATTGTTAACTATTTGTATTTTATAGATTACATATTTCCTGTTAAATCCCTGATGAAGGAGACTACATTCTCCGAAACGCGCTGGGTATAGGATCTCCGTATCATCAATCTGCACAATTTTGATGTTTCCATGTCCAAAATGTCTACTATTACATGTATTTTTCTAGATAGTAATAATTTTATGAAATAACTATTTTTTTCTATACTGTGCGTTGGTAGTGCCTTAAAAATCCCATCCCCAGGGGTCCTCTCTATTTCATTTTTCATGGTATGTGGCACACTTTGTAAATCTTTTATATCAGAAAACTAATTCTCAATTGGGTCCAATTTGGACATTTTCACTTAGGGGTGTATCACTTTTGTTGCCAGCGGTTTAGACTTTATTGCCTGTGTGCTGAGTTATTTTGAGGGGACAGCAAATTTACACTGTTATACAAGCTGTACATGTACTACTTTACATTGTAGCAAAGTAAGATATAATAAAATATTTACAAAAATGTGAGGGGTGTACTTACTTTTGTGATAAACTGCATATTCGTGCATTTCTGTGCATTTGCAGTGCAGAAAAATGCAGCTTGCTGTACTTTTTTTGCACTGCAATAGTGTGAACTACTCCCATAGGACATCCTGAATTTTAGACAGTCTGTGCAGTTGGAGTGCTGTCAAATGTATCCTACTTCATCTGGTGTGAATCGAACCTTAAAGAGGAGTTCCACCCAGGGGCTCCATTAAAAAAAAAAAAAATTAATTAGTCAACAGCTACAAATACTGCAGCTGCTGACTTTTAATTGGACACTTACCTGTCCCTGGGTCCAGCGATGCGGGAGATCGAAGCCCCGCTCGTTCCCCCCCCCCCCCACAGTTGAAATGCTGGCGCCGGGCTGTGGCTTCACAGCCTGGCATCCACTGCGCATGCGCCGTGATTGGCCGCTCAATCACCTGGGACCTGTAATGGGTCCCAGATGATTGACAGGAGGGAGGGAGCAGAGCTGAGCCCTTCCTGTGCCGAGGGGGAAGTGATGTCACCAGCCCAGGCAAAGGAAGAGGCAGACTACGAGGGACCACCTAGCAACAGGCATTTAGAGGTAAGTAAAAAAAAAATATCCAAATGTTTTTTTGTTTTTTTTTTTTTTAGAATTTTTCAGGTATTTTTGTTTTTTTGGGTGGAACCCCACTTTAAGCACATATTCTGTTTGTTGACATTTATATTACTTCACATGTCTTTCTAAAGGCCTACTACGGGCCGTGTAATATCGGACCTATCACCCACCCGCTCTGCTTCGATTAGCAGGGGATCAGCTCGTAGATCCTTTGTTGATCGGAATGGAAGGCGCCCATGTGAAGGGGCCCTTACTTTTGATGGTAATGGTACCTAGGACAAATAGAGAGAATTAATCTCTCTAATGGGGGAAGAGAGAGAGCAATAACAGGGGTTCTAATCCCCTCTCCACGCTATCCACAAAAAAAATAAATAAATTTGCCATTAGTTTCACTTTAATGAACAATTTGACAAGGGAGGTTGTTTTATGAAAGAAGAATAAATGGAAAACAAATAACATTTTTGGATACTTTATATGTTTGGAATTTGGACACACTTTACCATTTGGAAGTAATAACTAATTTGGTTGCTCTTAGTATAAGCCCAAAATATGTGTCTCTTAATTCTGTCACACACTTTTTTAATGCCTTTATCTGGGTGTTTTGCAAAGCCAATTGGGGAGTTTTACAATTATGCCTAATTTACCACTTAACAATTTCCTCCACTGTACTATGAAATTCCCTGGCATCTGGGCATTTTCACCACATGAGAAAGGTCTAACCACAGAAACACAAGGGAGAAATGGGTTTGAACTTATGGCCTATAGGAGTGAAGTAGCATCTTGTAAGAACTTTTATATGAGGTGTCTTTGACTTAAGAACATCTGGATCCTGATTTGCTTCTCCTAAATCTTCTGTTCCGGGCTCCAAGTCAATTTTATTAACTTTGGCCCACTATTGAATATTTAATTTCTTAACTGTTAGACTTGTACTTATAGGTGCTGGGCACAAGTGGGTGTGTTGAGCTGAATAGCTTAAATCCCACAAGGTCTCAGTGAAGTGTTTCTTACATTTTACTCTCCATAGTGTTAAAATGTTTTTTTAGTGTCTCATGGCTCTGATGGTTTTTTTTCCGGTGCTCTCTCCATAGAGCTATTCTGTATATCCAATGAACAAATTTGTATGAAGCATTTCAGTCGTCACGCTTTAGCTAAAGTACTTACGACTGTAGGGGAAGGGAAGTAAAAATAAGTCCTTGCAAAGTGCAGTAACCCTCCAAGTCGTCATTGACCAATAATATTTCAGTTTACCGTGATCATGTTAATAAAAAGATAAATTGATTTTTTTGCTTCTTCAAAAATAGGACAGTGGTTGACTTGTTGAAATGTCTCTATGAATATTGTTTTGCCAGGGAAAGGGTGTGTAATTTTGCATAGCCAGTCTTCTGCCAGATTCTGGCACCCCACTTAATCAGCAGAACCAGGTCCTTATTTGTAAAGTGCACTACATTTAAAGCCCTTCTATAGCCAATGTATTGATTTTGTAAGTGTTAGATACAGAAAGCAGGGGTTAGAACCTTTTACGTTATTTTTGCTACCCTTTGGTCACAATACAGAAAACCACAAGCAGGGACACTGACAATTAAAATCAGAGAATTCTTAATGGCTAATAATGACATTGTTGCAAATAGAAGACTAAAACAAGCTTACAAATTATCTAAAAGAAAAATTTGCGCTAGGTGTACAAAAAATTAAAAAACTGTGAATTCGGAAAAATGAAGTGACCTGCAGCTGAACACTGTAACCCTGATAGAGGGCACAAAACAAATATATATACAAAAAAGTGCAGCGCTGGATGACTACTGTACAGTAGACAATAAACTATAATAAAAAGCAAATGAGACCATAAAAAACTAACAAATTGTGCACATGATTATACTACTAAGGATTAGTGAATATTATCCATAGGTGAAAAATAACAAACACCAATTCAAATTTTCATAAATGACGTGCTTAATTATATTATAGTGTCCACATATGTATAAGTGAGGATTCTGCTGAGTAAATCCGTGACTTCCACCGCTGATAAAGACCGTCACCACAGAAAGATTAAAGGCTTACCAGACAGCCATTGAAAAACAGCATGAAATATCCTCCACTTTGGATGTTATCCTCCCTGTGGATGGCTCCTAATTGAGAGCACTGGAAAGGTGGTTTGCAGACTGGTTCTCAATGGTAGAAGGAGGGGGGAGGGGAAATCCCCTCTTGACGATGATAAATATCCAAAAAGAAGGAAGAGAAAACACTCCAATAGTGTAAAAAAGTTTCAGCTTCTTTTTATTTAAATTGCCATATAGGCATCCATAAAAGTTCCTTGCAAGGAGTTTAAAAACCGGCTCCGATACAAACAGAAAGTCCGCGCATACGCAGTCCGTGTGTGCGTGTCTACCCTACGGCCGTTTCGTCAGAAATGACATCATCACGTGCCCCTGATGTCATTTCTGACGAAACGGCCGTAGGGTAGACACGCACGCACGGACTGCGCATGCGCGGACTTTCTGTTTGTATCGGAGCCGGTTTTTAAACTCCTTGCAAGGAACTTTTATGGATGCCTATATGGCAATTTAAATAAAAAGAAGCTGAAACTTTTTTACACTATTGGAGTGTTTTCTCTTCCTTCTTTTTGGATATTTATCATCGTCAAGAGGGGATTTCCCCTCCCCCCTCCTTCTACCATTGAGAACCAGTCTGCAAACCACTTTTCCAGCGCTCTCAATTAGGAGCCATCCACAGGGAGGATAACATCCAAAGTGGAGGATATTTCATGCTGTTTTTTAATGGCTGTCTGGTAAGCCTTTAATCTTTCTGTGGTGACGGTCTTTATCAGCGGTGGAAGTCACGGATTTACTCAGCAGAATCCTCACTTATACATATGTGGACACTATAATATAATTAAGCACGTCATTTATGAAAATTTGAATTGGTGTTTGTTATTTTTCACCTATGGATAATATTCACTAATCCTTAGTAGGGGTGCAACGGATCGTCACCGATCCGTGATCCGAACGGGCCAGGCTGTTCGGATCGGTACACCCGCGATCCGCGGAGCGCTCCGCGGCCTCGGGTTTTAGGAAAGGCCGCGGCTTCGGCCTAGCTCCGGAGCCGCGGCCATCTTGGTACACCCGGCGGCGCTCAGCTGCGTGCTGACGTCATCACCCCGCCCTCAACTCGTGGGTCCGGCGGCTGGCTTGGCGGCGCCGGCTTCTCTTAACAGGTCAGACTAACAGCACTGTAATGTATACAGTGCGGGGGGGCGTGTGGCTGTATTACAGTGGAGGGGGGGCGTGTGGCTTTATTACAGTGGAGGGGGGGGGGGCGTGTGGCTGTATTACAGTGGGGGGGGGGGGCGTGTGGCTGTATTACAGTGGAGGGGGGGCGTGTGGCTTTATTACAGTGGAGGGGGGGGGGGCGTGTGGATGTATTACAGTGGGGGGACATGTGGATGTATTACAGTGGGGGGACATGTGGATGTATTACAGTGGGGGGGACATGTGGATGTATTACAGTGGGGGGGACATGTGGATGTATTACAGTGGGGGGGACATGTGGATGTATTACAGTGGGGGGGACATGTGGATGTATTACAGTGGGGGGGACATGTGGATGTATTACAGTGGGGGGGACATGTGGATGTATTACAGTGGGGGGGACATGTGGATATATTACAGTGGGGGGAGATGTGGATATATTACAGTGGGGAACATGTGGATATATTACAGTGGGGGATATGTGGATATATATTTTTTTTGTTGATCCGAAAATGATCCGAAAATGATCCGATCCGTGACTCTGATCCGAGGAACGATCCGAACCGTGATTTTTTTGATCCGTTGCACCCCTAATCCTTAGTAGTATAATCATGTGCACAATTTGTTAGTTTTTTATGGTCTCATTTGCTTTTTATTATAGTTTATTGTCTACTGTACAGTAGTCATCCAGCGCTGCACTTTTTTGTATATAAAACAAGCTTACGGCTGCAAAAGAAATACACTTTATTCGTTTGCAAAAGAATAAAAAGCCTGACAGCGAAAAGGGTTGAAGAGACTCTGTTGGGAGAAGAAACCCTGCTTCCGGTGTGAAGATATTACGTACAAGTATATGTGCCTGCAGGAGCTTCCTATACCTTACCTTTTATAGCCGAATTCCTAGGCACCATTATGACACTCAAAGCTCTGGCAATTTCTGAGATGGTCAAAGGTTGCCCCCCTCTTCCTGCCGCTTGCACATTTCTATCGGTCACTATCACCCATAAGTGTTGGAGTTCTGCCTATCAGAAAGGTCCAGAATTCAGCCTTACGTATAGGGATATGGAGACTGCTGAGTGTATGTGCAGGAACATCTAGAACAGGGCTGCCCAACTGGTGGCCTGTGGAGCCTTCTGATGTGGACCGCAACCTCCTGCTCTGGGATGGCAGGTTAGCAAGCTCAGATTGTGGATTGCCGACCTGCCATCCCAGGATCAGTGTTGTGGATGGAGCCGGTGGCAGAGGAAGAAAGCGGCTGTGGAGGAAGCAGATGCTTCCTCTATAGCACCGGCTCCTGTCCCGCGCAAAGTGATACCAAATGCACTCCGCCTGGAACAGCAACATTTTCTACAGCCGGGGATTCCTGCAGATGCATAAAGTGAAGGATTGTCAGTTTATGAAAATCACATCTCCACAGCCGCTGTGGAGATGTGTGAACCGGCTCCAATGAGAGACGGTTACAATCTCCTGCTTTGCGAATTTGATGTGGGAAAACCCGCATCTAATATTCAATAGTCTGAACCCAGCCTGAATGAGCAGCAGCACATTGGTGAAGTCATCTTTTTGTTTCCTGGTCCTGTAAATAATTTTAAGGTGTGGCTCAAAACATTGCCCCTTTTCTCCAAGTCTGGTTGCAGCTTTGCGATAGCCTGGTGTCGGATTCTTATGCTTTTTGTATGTAAGAATACATTTTGGATTATTCTATTTTTGAAATGAATTATCTTTTTGTATGTAGATTTGATATATTTTGAAATGGTAATGCTAATTATGTTTATGTTGTAGAAAGGAATTTCTGCAAGATCAACATTTAGGGCTTTGGAATATTTTACAACAAGTCCACTATGGGACATAAAGGACTGTGTGATTTGTTTAGTGAAACGTAATAAGCTTAAATGTGTATAGGGTCATTCATTATTAATATCCCCTTCTACTCCTGCCCTGACAAAAAGTCCATCATTAAGATGGTCCGTTGGTGACTGTACCCACCGTACAAACATTCATAGCCCAGTCTTCACAGGCTCCATCTGACAGTGTCTTATTCATGTTGGTACAAGTAATCAAGGGGCCATAGCCCATGACCGGGAATTGAGCACAAAGCCGCTGTGTGCTACGTGTAGGCAGGCATGCAGACTGAGAACTGCTTGTTATGTCAAAAATAAATACACGAGACAACAAACAAACACATCAGCTTCGTGTACAGTGATGGCAAAAACATAGCTTGCATCTATGCCTAACACTGCAGTTTATGTCTAGCTGCTTGCTTAGATGTGAAATAATAAAAAAAAAAAGTTGTTCTATTTTTTTTTTTTTTTTCTTTCTTTTTTTTTTTTCTTCATTTTTTTTGTAACTGCCTAAGTGTGCTCAAGGTTTCGAGCCAGTTAATTGGAAGATATAGTCCTTATCAACAGAAGTAGTGCAGTTTAATCCAAGGATAGGGAGGGCTTCCGTAATTTTGTGCGCTGAGGCAGATTAACCTTTCTGTTTACTTACCTCTTCCCCAGTTAAGTGATGCACATGCACCCAGCCATTCAATTCATGTAAAAGAAAACGTGATTCAGCAGATCAGGCCACCTTCATCCATTGCACCGTGTCCAGTTCTTATGCTGACTTAGCCATTGTTGGTGCTTTTGCATGTGGACAAGGGTGAGCTTGGGCAACCTGACCAGTCTGTGGCTATGCAGCCCCATACATTACAAATTGGGATGCCTATTTTTCCCCTGCTTTCAGCACATCAACTTCAGGAACAACATGTTTATTTCTTGCTTAACATATCCCATTGACTTTCAGATGCCATTGTAAAGAGATGATCAATGTTATCATTTAAACTTGTCAGTGGTCATACAGTTATAGATGATCGGCATATATCTTAACGCCCACAGATCCTGGCGCTCACCACTTTATAAACCATGTATGATTAAGGTGGTGGGGGTTTTCAGTACTGGTAAGAGTTCGGTTTAAAGTGTTACTAAGTTTGGGAAAACAAGAGAGTGTGGGCAGACACCAAGACCTTTATAGGCACAATAAGGATAATAGATCATTAAAAATATTATTTTTATTTCAAAAATATTGTGTTAAAAAAGGGGGAGGGAAGACAAGACATAAAAGGTAGGTATAGCATACACAGTTAACAGATTATGCACTCCATACACAATAAGTAGGTTGGTATAGAAAGGACAACGGAACTACAGAACCAACAAGAGAAAGACACATCTTATTGATCTATATAGTTACAATACATTATCGTTGAACCAAACGTTATGTGATGGTGGCAATCAGATTCTGTATAAGCTCATAAGCTCGACATGTTACGCGCTTTATGCGCTTCTTCAGGAGCACAGAGTAAGGAAACTGTAATGAATGATATAGTGTTGTCAGAATTTCCAAAACATTTTTTATATGTGTGTATATATATATATATATATATATATATATATATATATATATATATAAATCACATATGAGACAAAAAAGTAATAAATGGAGGCTGTTTAAAAGAAACATCAGGGGAGCATCATTCCCGCAATAGTCAGGCGGAGAAAGGCAATGTGGGGACGAATGTAACATGGTACAAATCTATAATAAGAAGATAGGGAGGGTAGGGAAATATGATATAGACTAGATAATGGGTATGATAGGGGGGGGGGGGGGGGGGGGAAGGAGAGAGGGGGAGGGGAAAAAAGGAGCAGGGGAAAGGGGGGGGGGGAGGGGGAGGGGAACGGGGGGATAGGGGTAGGGGGAAGGGAAAGGGGGAGAAGGAACGACAGTGGGGTGGGGGAGGGACAAAAGGGACGGGAAGGGATAGGGGGAAGAGAGGGGGGGGAAAACGGGAGGGAGAGGGAGAACTAGGGGTGATATGGAAAAAGAAAGAGGAAACAGAGGGAGAGGGAGGGGGGGGGGGAGGGGGGGAAAAAAAAAATATATATACACCGACCAGATTCTCATATGGCGGAGGTATATAGACGATATTTTCCTAGTATGGACGGGAACCCGCAAGCTTCTGGATGATTTCATCCAGATGATCAATTACAATTCAATGAATCTCAAATTTACTATTTCAACTCATGTAAACCAAATAACATTCCTAGACCTAACCATTTTCAAAGACCAAGATAACTGCTTAGCGACCACCCTGTTCAGAAAAGAAACGGCAGGAAATACCCTATTACATGCGGGCAGTGCTCACCCCAGATCACTTATTAAAAGTATACCTTATGCACAATATCTCAGTTACGCCGCAACTGTACACATTTAGAGGAATTCAAAACTCAAGCCCGGGCACTTCGCCATAGACTATTAGCAAGAGGCTATAAGAAAACCATACTACGCAGTGCATACAACAAAGCCATCCGCTAATCAAGGAATTCTCTCCTTTTCAAACAGAAAAATGTCCCGACCAGTGCTCCAGTTAGATTCATTACTAAATTCTCTCAACAACATCATAAACTTAGGGACATTTTGAATAAACATTGGCCGATCCTCCAGGAGGACCCTAATTTTAAACAAATATATCAGCCCTTCTCCCTCAAATCACATTTAAACGAACAAGGTCTCTAGGCGACCAACTGACTTCAAGTCATTATTCTGCTGTACCCAAATCTAAACAGTCTAAATCAGGAATGGCCCAATGTGGCAAATGTTCTTTCTGCCCATGGATTAAAGAAGGAAATTCCTTTACACTACCAAATGGAGAAAAATTTACAACCCAAATTTTATGCAGACTGTGATACAAAAGGAGTGGTATACTTAATGTTGTGTCAATGCGGCGCTTTCTATGTAGGGAAGACTATTAGACATCTACGCTTGCAGAATTAGGGATCATGTCTATTATTCTAGTGAAGGGAAAATGGTGACAGCAGTCAGCAGGCACTTGATCTCTAACATAAATTTACTACCTCCCTTGTTTCATTTATTGCACTAACAGTCATTCCACCGGACCCTAGGGGGGTGAATGGGATAAAATAGTATGCCAACAAGAAACGCTATGGATTGAGCGCTTGGGGGCTACCCTCCCCCCTGGGATCAATGAGGCCCAGTCATACAAACCATTCCTTTAAATTTAAATATATTCAACTCAAGCATATCGAAAATTTATATGTATACCAAGCTGCCTCTACCTATAACTGAAATTAGATTACCATAGAACCCCATCCACTGGCCTTGGCTGACCCAGAATTCTGTACATATCCCCGTATGCATACCTGGATAATGTTTATCAACTTGTACACTCTCTATAAGTACCAATATTCATCAATTTATACACCCTTTATAAGTACCAACTTAAATTTTATGCATTTTCATTTTCCATACCTTGATATTGCTATTATTTTTTTTTTTTTTTCCCCTTTACTCAATTGTTGTTATGATCCTTTGTCGCCGGCTTCTTTATACCCATATCTATGTGTATACAAAATTTCTTATGTCTATCTTTATTTTTATCTCACATTCAGATTTATTATATGGAGGCTGTTTTATCATTATGGGCTTATCCTCCTTCTGCACTACTCTAGTGGGGCCACCAGGGGGGCCACCAGGGGCAATGTGCGGCCGCCCAGCGCCACATCTGCTATGACTCATGTCTGTAGATGATGGCGCTGGAGGTATTCCTTGACTGCCACCATGACGTGGCCATGGCTGCACTTTCCACCTCCCTCCCTTTCCCCACTGTGGACGGACATCTATTGGCCGGCATTGAGGGACGAGTTCCTGGCGGTGGTCCTCCCTGTATCCCTAATTGGTTGGGATGCTGGGACGTCACCGCCTCTTTCTCCTCCCCTCCCTGCACGGTTGGATGCTTGGTCCGCTTAGGGGTTGAGGAGTCTGCGCAGCAGGTCCGTCTGGTTGCTCGGATACCTGGACGCGACTGCCGTCTCTCTCCCCGACGCCTTGTCAGCTGGTTGCTGTGCGCCGGGGATTGGGGCATGCGCAGTACGCGCTAGCGGCCGGCCTGAATGACGTCACGTCGGCTACGCCGATTGGTGACTACAGGCGGGGCGGGTGTACAAGAGACGCCTGAATGGCGTCTCTCCCTGTACTCTCTTTACAAATCAATACCTGTGGTGAGATGGTTGTCTGACGCTCCACCACCAACTCCTGTTCTTCAGGATTTACAGGCTCTATGACTAGGTAAGCCTATACTTCCAACATCTCCTTCTAATTCAATTTAGCCCAGGCTCTGTCTCATATTATAACTCTTTACCTATCTAACAGACTCAGCAAAATTGGGGGTTGTATCGCATAGCCTCTTATGGAACTATAGCGTCTACACACCTTGATGAAATCTACAAGGCTGTTTTTTGATCGACAGCATTTCTTCTCCCCCCGCTCTATCCAATAAAATGCTGGGAATTACCAATATTTACTAAGGAGACTGCTGCGGTCTTGCTTTTTATCTCCTCCCCCCCCCTTATTTAAAGTACAGTCACTACATTGACTAGGGTAAGTGCATTTCTACCTAAATAAGATATCTCCTAATATGTTTGACTACCTCTAATTAATATGATATACTGGGAATTACAATACATATTATTTACATACTATCTGATAATCGACAAAACCGCCCCCCCCCTTCCCCCCCCCTCTGTTTCCCCCCCCCCCTTTTACGTCCTTTCCTCTTCCTTTCCCCCCCCCTCTCCCTCTGTTTCCTCTTTCTTTTTCCATATCACCCCTAGTTCTCCCTCCCGTTTTCCCCCCCTCTCTTCCCCCTATCCTTCCCGTCCCTTTTGTCCCTCCCCCACCCCACTGTCGTTCCTTCTCCCCCTTTCCCTTCCCCTACCCCTTCCCCCCGTTCCCTCCCCCCCCCCCCCCCTTTCCCCTGCCTCCTTTTTTCCCCTCCCCTCTCTCCTCCCCCCCCTCCTCCCCCCCCTATCATACCCATTATCTAGTCTATATCATATTTCCCTACCCTCCCTATCTTCTTATTATAGATTTGTACCATGTTACATTCGTCCCCACATTGCCTTTTCTCCGCTGACTATTGCGGGAATGATGCTCCCCTGATGTTTCTTTTAAACAGCCTCCATTTATTACTTTTTGTCTCATATGTGATTTATATATATATATACATATAAAAATGTTTTGGAAATTCTGACAACACTATATCATTCATTACAGTTTCCTTACTCTGTGCTCCTGAAGAAGCGCATAAAGCGCGTAACATGTCGAGCTTATGAGCTTATACAGAATCTGATTGCCACCATCACATAATGTTTGGTTCAACGATATGTATTGTAACTATATAGATCAATAAGTTGTGTCTTTCTCTTGTTGGTTCTGTAGTTCCGTTGTCCTTTCTATACCAACCTACTTATTGTGTATGGAGTGCATAATCTGTTAACTGTGTATGCTATACCTACCTTTTATGTCTTGTCTTCCCTCCCCCTTTTTTAACACAATATTTTTGACATAAAAATAATATTTTTAATGATCTATTATCCTTATTGTGC